>NC_140503.1:65923800-65936300 GCF_964339955.1 Pipistrellus hanaki
TTCTACCTTCCAATCAGACAGCCAGGCAAGCAGCCCCAGACAAGGACACCACGAGGCTAACTCATAGAACAGGCAACAGAGGAATGGCTTTGAGAACGGTGCAAGTCCACTTCCTTCATTTCCAGAGACAGAAAGATCTCTTCCTGCTGCTAAAATCTAAACTGATTTAACGGACAAAATACCATTGAAAGGAATGTTCTTAAACAAGCCAGAGTTTTCTTGACCAAATAAATGTTCATCAATAGTCTGAAAACCCAACAGGAACAGCTACAATGGAAATGCAAAAATCTAAGACTAAAAGAAATAGTAATTTAAAAACAAGCCAAGTAGGCCATACTGGATGCTCTGCCCACCCAATGTCTTGTGAACAAAGGTATTCACCAACTAACCAGCGTTTTTGATAATTTATGAAAGAAGGGTACATGAAAAAGAACCAAAATTGGGCCCAGGTTTTTAAAAAATTCACCTTTATTTTGATTTCTCCATTTCAAAAATATTGCCCCTTATAATCAAAACCAGTTGATTTGCAAAAATAAACAAAATGGTGCTTTTTTGTTTTTTTTAATATATTTTATTGATTTTTACAGAGCAGAAGGGAGAGAGACAGAGAGCTAGAAACATTGATGGGAGAGAAACATCGACCAGCTGCCTCTTGCACACCCCCTACTGGGGATGTGCCCGCAACCAATGTACATGCCCCTGACCAGAATCGAATCTGGGACCTTTCAGTCCCCAGACCTACGCTCTACCACTGAGCCAAACCGGTTTCAGCCAAAAAGGTGTTTGTTAACAAATACAATAGGTTTGTGAAAATTTAGATCAGACCGAGAAAATTTATTTTTCATACCTATTATAAAATTGACAGGCCTCTTTTTATGAAGAAGAATATGTAACCAGAGGGAATTTATCAGTCATCTGCAGAGGGTTTTACATGGGACTGATGTTAAATAATGTCATCATTTAGGTGAATGACAGACAAGGACATATGTCTACTCATTTATGTGTAACACAGAGAGGAGAAAAAAAGGAGAGGTGGAATAAAAAACCCCCAAAGATTAGAATGAGTGACATAAATTTAAATCCTAAATCTAAATAAAAGGTATCTAGTGAGATTATAAAATAAAATACACAAGTCCATATATCTATATCTATACTAATAAAAGCATAGGTGGTCCTCGCACCCTCGTGTGACACCCTCACATCATCACAAGATGGCTGCCAGAAGATGGCCGGCAGGGAAGGGCAGTTTTGGGCAATCATGCAGACAGGGGATGGCAGTTGGGGATGATCAGGTCGGCAGGGGAGGGTAATTGGGGGCCATCAGGCTGGCAGGGGAGGGAAGTTGGGGACAATAGAGCCAGTAGGAGAGGAAAGTTGGAGGCAATCGGGCCAGCAGGCAGAAGTGGTTAGGCAGGCAGGCAGGCAGGCAGGCAGGCAGGCAGGCAGTTAGAAGCCAGCAGTACCGAATTGTGAGAGGGATGTCCAACTGCCAGTTTAGGCCAGATCCTGCAGCCAGCATTTGGACATCCCCCAAGGGGTCCCAGATTGGAGAGGGTGCAGGCCTCTGAGGGACACACCCACCCCTGTGCATGAGTTTCATGCACCGGGACTCTAGTATATAAATATAAATATATATATATATACATATATATATATATATATATATATATATATATATATATATATATATATGTAAATGATTGAATAAATAGAGTGAAGAGATAAAACTTCCTTAGAAGAATTTTAAATGACATATCTATATACTCCTCCTCCTTCCAGAAGGTAGAGTTTAATCTCCCTCAACTTGAGTGTGGACAAAATGTAGTGAGACTTGCTTCCAAAGAACAGATTATATGGGAAGGGAAAAACAACAACTTTACAGTGGAGAGCTCTGGCAAAGACTACCTTAACCAAAGCTTAAGGTTAACAAAATGTGGAATACGTTACACTAGTATCATGTACCCTCTGATATGATACGTTAAGGAAACTTCACCTCTGTGGTAGTCTTTTCTAAAACCTAAACTCCCAGGCTAACTGTAAGAAAAACCTCAGACAAACTCAAATTGAGACATGTTTCACAGAATACCTGATCAATGGTCCTCAAAACCATCATGGTCATCTGAAACAAGCCAAGACTGAATAACCGACACACACCAGAGGAGACTTGGGATATGACATCTAAATACAATGTGAGATTCTGTTGGATCTGGATCAGAAAAAGGCCATTTATAGAAAAGTGATGAAATTTAAATAAAGTTGGAAACTTGGTTAATAGTAATGCACCAATTATTTGATAATTATTTGTCTTAGTGTTGACAAATGTTCCACAGTAATGTAATATTATGACATTTGGGGCAACTAAAACTGAGTGGAAGGTTTAAGGAGAACTTACTATCTTTACACCTTTTATGTTAATATAAAACTATCCCCCAGGTAAAAACTTTCTAGTGGACTTGCTGCCCTCAGAAATGACCTCATGAGAAATTTTTAACCCTCCATTAACCACCAAAAACAACAACAATGCTTGTTTTTGAAGAGTGTTAGTTAAAAGTATGTCTGAAATGTAACTTATACAATTAATTATAGCAAAAAAGTTGTACATTTCCATAGAATATATATATCTTGATGACACATGCTGTTGTTTTGTTATTATGAGATAAAATAAATTAGAAAAAGAATTCGGGAAATTGAGTTCCTTCTCCTATTTTATGCAGCTTTGATAAAATCATAATTAATTTTTCCCCATACACATCATCCTAAGAAGTATTTCAAGAAGTTTCATGATTTTGCCAAAACCGGTTTGGCTCAGTGGTAGAGCGTTGGTCTGCGGACTGAAAGGTCCCGGGTTCGATTCTGGTCAAGGGCATGTACATTGGTTGCGGGCACATCCCCAGTAGAGGGTGTGCAAGAGGCAGCTGGTCGATGTTTCTCTCTCATCGACGTTTCTAGCTCTCTATCCCTCTCTCCTTCTCTCTGTAAAAAATCAATATATTAATAAATAAATAAATAAATAAAATGTATTAAATTAAAAAAAAATAGAAGTGTCAGGATTTCCAATATTATCAGAGAATTCAAATTTTAAAAGTACTTAAAGAAAATGAGGGGTAAATTATTTTTTTCATAATGTTTATGGTGACTAATGGAATACAACTGCCCATCACTATAAAAATCATTATCATTTGAGTGCCTACTATGTGCCAAGCACCATGCTAGGCACTTTACTAAACTATCTTTAATCTATATAACAGTGAAAAACATGTTGCTTTCCAGTTTTAAAACACAAACTATGGCTCCTGAAGAAGTTACTCAAGGTGAAAGCTAGTAACAATCAGTCTGGGATTCTAACTCATGTGGAAATACACACAAATTGTAATAAATGAGATTTAGGTAAAAAAAAAAAGGATAAGTTCTGCTGACATTAACAGAGATTAACTAAGCACTTGGGCAATATCTAAGCAATGCTGTTTATTAGATGATGGAAAGAACAACACTCTGAAATCAGAAAACCTAGGTCCCTCCACTTGCTCACTGCTTTTGCTCATTGCATTTTAGATATATAAGGAGGTTAAGTAGAAGAGAATTTGGGTGTGGGTGATACAATGTCAAGTCCCAGCTCTTGCCCTTTCTAACTGTGTTACTAGGCTGGTCATTTATCCTGAGCTTCTATTTATCATACATAAAACTGCAAAATAGCATTTGTCTTATCTATGTTAAAGAGTTGTGTATAGATATGAGCTGAGAAAGGGAAGGGGATTAAGGAGTACAAACTCCCAGTTATAAAACAAGTCACAGGGATCTAATGTACAGCATAGAAATAGAGTCAATAATCTATCCAATAAGAGGGTAATATGCAAATTGGTCGGGGCACTATTACATAAGGACTGATCAGCAGGCTGTGTCCCCACCCCAATGCTCAGGCAGCTGTGAGGCCCAGGGCGGGTAGGATAGGACACGATATGATAGGAGGGGGTAAGTAAGGAGAGAGAGAGAGGCAGGCAGGCCTGCATGCAGACAGGATGAGAGGAGAAACAGACATACAGAGAGGAAAGAAGAAAAAGACACAGGCCCTAACTGGTTTGGCTCAGTGGATAGAGCTTTGGCCTGTGGACTCAAGGGTCCTGGGTTAGGACTGTGAAAGGGTTCAGGCTTGGTTGAGGACCCCCCTTCCATGCACGAATTTTGTGCACCAGGCCTCTAGTATTGTAATAACTAATTACGATGACAGATAGTTACTAAACTTATTGTAGTTAACACTTTGTAAAGTATATAAGTATTTTAACACTATATTTTATACCAGGGTGTGGGCTTGATCCCCAGTAGGGTGTATGGAGGAGGCAGCCAATCAATGACTCTCTCATCATTGATGGTTATATATCTCTCTCCCTCTCCCTTCCTCTCTGATATAAAAAAATATATATATTTAAAAAAGAAAAGAAAGAAAAATATTCAGGAATGGGAAAAGGAGGGAAACACGGGGTTGCATGCGGGAGGGAATGGCAATCGCAGAGGGGGCAGAGCAGGTGCGCCCAGCGAGGGACAAGGCACCGGCCATGCTGAGCGGGGAGCCCCGCCCAGACGCGGAAGGAGGGCGATGGCTCCTGGCACTGGCTGTTGGCGGGAAGGTGCCCGAGGGTCCTGGGAGGGAGGGGTGGAAGGTCCGAGGCCTTCTGGACAGAGACACTCCTGCTTTGTGGCAGTAGCACCCAGGCCGCACGGGCCTTGGCCACCTCACTGGGCCGGGTGCCCTGCACTGGGAGGGGAGGCGCAGCTTAGCTGGGGCAGAGTCAGACACTAAGGAGGGTACCCCTTTTGTCCCTGAGGGCTGGACCCCAAAGACACTGGCCAGGGTTGGTTTGGTGGCACATTAAGTGTACTTTGTTGACTAGATGTTAGGGCATCCAAGCAAGGAATGGGAGGAGGACGGTGGCGGGGAGGCCAGGGAAGTGGGGGCGGAGCAGGCCTGGCTGGGCCTGGGCCCCGGGCTGGTGGTTAATGCCCCCCAAACAAAAGTTTTAATATCAAAGTGCACTCAGGCGGGGCTGGAAGCAGGTCCCAGAGAGGAAAGGGGAAGGTTTAAAAGAGAAGCCAGTGAACATGACGGGGAGTGGAGGGTAGTAATAGGAAAGGAGAGAGGGAGACAGGGTTCAGGCTCACAAGGGAGGAGTAAGAAAGAGACAGACACAGGGAATGAAGGGAGAGGAGAGAGGAGGGAGTGAGGAAGAGGGGCCTTGGAAGGGAGGGAGGGAAAGAAAGCAGGAGAGAAGGATGCTAAAATGGGGTGAGGCCAGGAAAATAGTTAAATAAAAAGAAGAAACAGAATGTGAGAGTGAGGGGAGTTTAAAAGGAGGAGTTAGTAAGAAAATTAAGTACAGGGTGATTTCTTTAAAACGTAGTTGTCCTGGACTGTAGAAGGGTGCAGGCTTGGTTGAGGGCCCCCCTTCCATGCACGAATTTTGTGCACCAGACCTCTAGTATTATAATAACTAGGTACAATGACAAATAGTTACTAGACTTATTGTAGTTAACACTGTAAAGTATATAAGTATTTTAACACTATATTTTATACCTGAAAATAATATATTAAAAACTTAAAAGTTTAAAAAAGAGGTGTTATATAGGTCAAATAAGACATCAAATTCTTTTTAAACAATAAAGTTCTATTCAAATGTTTTATGTGTTATCTACAAATTTTCTTAATATCCCCTCAATTCTGGAGTCATAAGTAAATAGTACATAAATTATCAACAAAATATGTAATTCAAGTCAACTAATATTATGAATGTAAGATCAAAGGGTAAATTAAGACAAGGAACATGGTCCACCAAAAATCATGCCTGTTAATTATATAAAATGTCCTCTCAGACTGAAATACAAAAATGAGGTGAAGGATAATAGGTGGCTTTGTGAAGAAGATGAATCATTTAACTACATGTACTATTTACTTTTAGCAAGATTCATTTGGCAATCCCCACTAAATTTCAAAGATTAATTTGTGTACAGTGACATCACAAATCAACTACAACCCAAAAGATCAAGGTGTGGGTCCTGAATGAAGCAAAAGTTATCTGCCATCAACAAAAGAGATCTACTCAAGATGTTGCATTTTATATCCTTGAAAGGTAAAAGAAATAAGCTCCTATTATCTGGGTATTTTTACTTGATTAATAAGTAAATACTATTGGTTATTTTCTCAGAAGGTTGTTCGTCAAGTTTCTCAAGCAAAAATATTTAATCTGAAAAAAAGTTACAAAATAAACCTTATAATTATCTCATTCTTAAATGCATTAGCATCCTCTCATGAATTAGGAGAAAGTGAAATTCCTAAATTCTTAAACTGTGACGTAATATTGGTTTTATTGATTCGCTGTACAATCTGTGGGAGTATCCAATCATTATTTTGACAGTTTTATCATAAGGTAATAGACTTCCTTTTAGATAATTGCAGTTACCACATTCAATTTCAACCTTACATAGGATTTTTTTCCTAGATACAGCTTTACTGTCAGTCCTAGATCACATTACTTTCTTTTTATAGCTATACACACAAAGCATTTTAGGTGTTACACCTAATTATGCCAGCACAATAACAATTTAAAAGCTCATCAAGAAGTAAAGGTTAAGTATCTATATGTTAAGACTCCTTTTCATAAAGACGTATAGTACTATGTGACATCAGTAAATGAATTATGCAAGTACTTAAAAGTCTGAGAGTTACAAAAAAAAAAAAAAAAAAAAAAGACTT
Source organism: Pipistrellus hanaki (assembly GCF_964339955.1). Lineage (NCBI taxonomy): Eukaryota > Metazoa > Chordata > Mammalia > Chiroptera > Vespertilionidae > Pipistrellus > Pipistrellus hanaki. The sequence continues at coordinate 65,930,543 of NC_140503.1, forward strand.
CTTTTTTGATAAACTGGGAAATTTGATGAGTTTGTGTCCAGACAGTAGCATTTGTGAACTACAGTACTGACTTAAAAGCTTTCTGACTCATGCAAACTATTCAACCATACAAGGGCCAAAAAAGGGAAGAGGATTAAGAAGTACAAACTTCCAGTTATAAAACAACACAGAATTATATGGCAAAACAATCATTTTCCTAGGGAGGCAGTTTAGCGTAATTGTTAAGAGCCTGGACTCTAGAATCACATTGTAGCTACTTACTATTGAGCCTGAGGCAAGTCACTTTAGATCTTTTTGCCTTGGTTTCCTCCTTTGTAAATGTGGATATTGATATTATTTTGCCTCATAAAGTTATTCTGAGGATTAAATGTTCGGTAAAGCTCTTAGAAAGTACCTGGCATATACCATACACTATATAAATACCAGATATTATTTTTGCTTTCTTGTATTGCCTTAAGTAGCTAATAAACAAATAAAAGACATAAAGAAGGATCAAAACGGTGATATAAGTCAGTGGATAAGGAAACAGAAATACAATGGTAGCCAAGAAATGAGCTACACATGGAATGTAGGAGTATGGGGCATTCCTAATCCAGAAGAAAAAGCAAATTTAAAGTTCAGAAGTTCTCTCTGAAAAGAATGAATTAGGCTTAAAGGAATCCTAAAGACTGAGGCCAAATTTGGTATCCAAGCCTTATAAGTAGATGGGAGAAAACAGCACAGGATTCAATACAGATCTACACAGGAGGTACAATAAAAAAAAGAGACCCCTGCAGTTTTCTAATAGGTGTGTATGTGGCAAGGACTGGGTCAGACAATGAACAGGAGACTGTGGAAGAGAGCAAGTGCAGAAGAGACTTAGTGGCAATTGAGCTGTTAAGGCTCCTGAAATACAAGCCATGTTAATTCTCATGTATTAACATGGCTGTTAGTGCATTTCATCATTTAAGAAGAGAAAAACAAAACAAACAAACCCAAAACATGATTATCCAATCCATAATTTCCACATCCCACTTCACAATTATGTAATTATCAGAGAAAATGAATTGGTGTCTTGATAGGCTCAGGCAAAAATTCTTCCCCCCACCCACCACTTCTATTTACCCGGTTTTTAAAAATGTAAAGTAAGAAGCAGTTCCATAATTAAAAGGATAAGCTGTACAATATAATTTGGCATCTGAATTAACTATGCTCAAGATAAATAGAAAATGTTTCTAGTAAATGACTATGTTCCTAAGGAGAAAAACAAATCAACATGGTTCTGTAATAAATATCCTGAAATCACCAAGAATGTCAATAATCAATATTTTACATCAAAATAAAAAATATTGACCAAGAAGGAGATTTTCTTATGTATCAATCTATGTTAATAAAAGTATATTTTAAGTTCTAAAAAGATTCTGCTTTATTATACATTTTTAAAACCATTTTAGAAAAAATGGTTTTAAAAATGTATAATAAAGCAGAAAAAAATGACATGAAATTTGGACTATACTAGAAAATTTAGTAAATACCATACATACTAGTATATGAACCAATTTTTACTTCTAGGTCCTCCTTGAGACAAAATTTCCAATGGCAGTGGTGGGAATTATTTCTGTCAAAATCAAGCAACAACTTGTCATCAGTTCTTGATTACTCTTATCTCTCAGGCTCTGAATCAATCCTGTAATCCCTTTAGTCCTTTCCCAACTGCCTTCTCACCATATTCCCCCTCTATACCTAACAGCCTGTTCACTGATCAATATGCTTTTTGTGTCTTAAGCTTTTCCTCACAAGTTTTTGAGAAAAATATAATGGGAGGAACATTAATCAGTAAAAGTTTTCTACAGTGAATAGGATTTATAAGAAATTAGTTAGATAATCAACATTAGTAGCCAACGTAGATTACTTCTTAATTTCAAGTAACCTTCCTCTGCTTGTAGCCATGATCATGGATGATAGAGTTCATTAAATGCCACTGACTACACTGTATGTAAAGCATAGCTGGAACCTAATTTCCAATTCTGAGCTTCTTGAATGACAACGCTTTCAGTATAATCATTATCATTAATATTTATCATGCAATGAATGTGCTTCCATACTCCTTTTTTAAAATAGCAAAAATAAGTCATTTTCTCATTCCATCAGCTATAAAAAGCAACTCTACAAATAGATAGAGGAAAATGTCTTTAGATGTAATTTTTATCAACAAAAGCTGAGGGTTCAAAATAAACTCAAATTCCTACCCCTGGAATTTTACCTGAATTGTCTAACCCAGCAAGTCTCAAAGGATTGACAGGCTACAATAGTGCTTTCAAGAAATGGAAAACATCATATGGTACCGAAACTTGAAGTGTCTTTCAATCAGGACTTAAAAATGTTTTAAAATTATGTAAAAGGCTGAAAAGTGTGCAATATGTAAGGAAATATTTGCCATTAAAGAAAAATGTAGTCAATAAAGGAGAGGTTTGCCAACACTTAAGAACATTCTCCTTTATGTAAGCTAGAGTAGCTCCGTTCATTTGCTTGCTCTCAATGAGAAACTTTCTTCTGTCAATATGCAATAATTTCTTACATTCACTTTACCACCATTTAGGATGCAGAAAAAAAAGTAGGGTAGCATGCAAATGTAAATTCAAGCATTAATAAGTTTAAGGGTTGAAGATAAAGAACCAAATGAGGGTTCACATATAGAATGGGGAGTGCCACCTGGCATTTGAAGTGTCTTAGAAAGAACATTCCATTTATAGATGACAATTCTACACTATGATCCCAGGAGCCTCAAAATGTCAACATTATAGACGCATTCTATAAGGTATGCTCAAGAACCTCAATTTAGTGGGTCAAATTGAAATCATTTTTTTCCCTTCTCCAAATCAAAGCAACTCTTATTTAAATTATTCTGAGATGCTCCAGTTTCAAATTTCAGATTCAGCCTCCTTTTACTTTTTTATCGTTAGTATCCACTGAATTGACATGCCCTATAGACTTTATTTCCTCTTTCACTTCCACTGCAAATCCTAATTCAGATATGTTTTAAATTTTCTAAGAAAAAGGTAATAGCTGATTGTTCTCTTTCACTACATCCCTGCAATCCATTCTACACAGTGTTGCAATATTATCCTCAACCTTGTTTCTTAACTGTTGTCACAACACAGGGCTCTATGTCATGATCCATTACAAAGGGAATTGCAAATTATTTAGAACTAATACTAAGTAAATTTGTAACAATTTTTAAAAAATAAATAAAAGTTGACTCAGCTATTTCTTTAATAATATTACTCATCTTCAACTGTTTTCCAATATGCTTTTGTGAGAAGAAGAGAAAGGGTGGAATTACAGGAAAGTGCTAGGAATTACATAGAATCCTGGTTACTTCCACCAGGTAAATTATATCCTGTTGAAAAGCTTTGCTATGTAGAACCATCAATGGCTTCCAAATGCCTGATAGTCTATATCTAAAATAATAAAAGTATAATATGCTAATTAGATAGGACGTCCTTCCGGATGACCTTACAGACGAAGCTGGGGCTGTGAGGAAAGCCTGGATCCCAGGTGCTAGCAGCCAGGGAAAGAAGGCTTTACTCTTGCACGAATTTCATGCACCGGTCCTCTAGTTTAAATATAAACTCCTGGGTCTGGAATTCAAGCTCTTCTATCATAGGATCTTAACTGAATCTGGCCAACTTTAATTCCCACTAAGATCAAAACCTTTTAGTGAGTGGCTCTAGACTGTTGTTAAGCATACCTTACACTTTTCCATTTTCCTCCCGTGGTTCATATAGTCTGTCTTAAATTGTCTACCCCTGTAGCCATACTTCCCCAGTCCATGGAGCCTCCTCTAATTCTACCTGCCAGAAGGCATCTTTCCATTGATTCCTCCTAGCATGTTCTTAGTTCTAAAAACACATATAGAAAGATAATTATTATGAAGGTGCTTCTACTAGTAAGCTTTGAGGTCTTTGATGGAAAGGCTCTGAGTTTTATCCCTTTCCTTCTACTGCAGTACCTAATGTCGGGCTCAGGATATAGTTAGCAACTCAACTAGACAAACTGCTGAAAAATAAAGAACATGAATTCCAAAGGAATCAACCATACAGTATTGTTAGTAATAATAATACTGTATCAAAGTTTAATCAGATTCAAATACCTACTATATGCTTTCTCCCTTATATCTAGAGTTTTAAAGATGCGTGTACCATATATTGATAGTCGACTACACTGCCAAAAGCTCGAGCCCAGTTTGTTTCAAAACTGAAGTTAAGGTCATTTAAAAAGTAAGAACAAACATTAGTCATTTCATTGGATAAAATGTAGCTTCACTTGGGGGCAGGGTGAATTACACATGTTAAGTAGATCATATCCCCGTAAGAAACAGAGTAAATTGGTATTCTACAAAACATTCATGTTCACTGTAAATTTCACTCAACTGTATGGTTCATTTTAAGAGAATATTAGGATTAACAGGGCTAACCCAAAGATAGGTAGAGTATACTGCTATAGCAAAGCTGTATGAAATCTTTAAAAAATAAACAAAATCATCAGTTTTTAATGTGGATGAAGGCATTTCCCCAATCACCCTTCAGAAATTTTAATCTGCCTTACATTCAGAATCAAGGACATTCAATATGCTTACTTTATAAGTTGATTATATACTAGTTCCTCTTTTAATAAGAGCTCTTACAAGTTATATATAATTGAGACTTTTTAAAAAAAAAATACGTTTTAGTGGTTTTAGAGAGGAAGGGAGAAGGAGAGAGGGTGATAGAAAGATCAATGATGAGAGAGGTGGGTTGCCTCCTGCATGCCCCACACTGGGGATCAAGTCCACAATCCGGATATGTGCCCCTGACCGGAATCAAACCCGGAACCCTTCAGTCTGCACGCGGATACTTTATCCACTGAGCTAAACTGGCTGGGGCTAAATGATTGATTTCTATGAAAGAGCAGTAAACATTTAGATGATATTTTCCCCTTTAAGGATATTTCCATTTTTGTATCTACTCAAGTTAGGAAAATCTTCATTAACAGTGTTATCTATAGTATGAATCTTAATATAAAGTCACAGTTCTTAGAGTAACACTCATTTCTTCATTCACTCACATCCACATTTAATACTTGAGACTTAATAGAAAGTGGGATATGTGCTAAAATTGGGGAGCACTGAAGAATAACAACAAAAGATAAAATCTCTAGTCTTCTTGTAAAAGTTAAAGTGGGAGGGTGTGATCTCAGGGGTAGATTATAAAACATGGGATTAAAATCCAGGCTTCCCTAGCAGCGCAGTATTCTGTAACTGGTCATCACTTTCCAATTATACTCTCTATTGGAAAACAGGAAAGGATGTATATTGATACTCAAAGGATTTGTTAAAAAAAAAAAAAAAAAAGGATTTTCTTTTTAAGAAATCAGACCCAAATATAATCTAATCAAGTTGTTCATAATCTAAATGCTATTGGTAATATTCTATACTAGGAAGAAAGATTGCTGAGTGGGGTGAGGCTCAATTACGTGAACTGATGGCAGGATAGTACAAAGAGCTCTTCCTCTCCTGCTTTTGCCCAGGTCTGTAATGTGACATGAAAACTGGCAACCCTATTTTGACAGCATTTCCCCAAAATTATTCTAACTGTTACTTCATTCACTGTAGTGCAATGAAAGGAGCCTGACAAGGAACTGGAATCCTTAAATTCGAGCACAGCCATTCACAGCCACACCTGTTACTACCATTCCCCATGACAACTTCCTAGAGTCTCAGTTTCCTAACCTGTAAACT